>NC_088874.1:10456856-10480147 GCF_032884065.1 Artemia franciscana | reverse complement strand
GACGTCGTGTTTGTCCGCATATGACGTCTGAATTATTTCACACTAATACAAAAGAAGAAAAAAAACTAAAAAAGGTAAAAACTACAAAAAAACTAAAAAGAAAAAAACTAAAAAAGCTAAAAAACTAAAAAAAACTAAAAAAAAGGTAAAAAACTAAAAACTAAAAAAAACTGAAAAAACTAAAAAAAGGCAAAAACTAAAAAAAAACTAAAAACTAATAAAAAAACTAAAAAAGCTAAAAAACTAAAAAAACTAAAAAAAGGTAAAAAACAAAAAAAAAACTAAAAACTAAAAAAGAAAAAAACTAAAAAAAAGGAAAAAACTGAAAAATAAGAGAAAAAGAAAACTAAAAAAATATTAATAAATATAAAAAATATAAATATAAATATAATATAAATTAGCAATCAACAAAGCACCGAGACACAAATGACGACCGGGACACAGGGAGTATAAATGACGACCAGGACATAAGTAAAAAAAAAACTAAAAAAACTAAAAAAATGGTAAAAAACTACAAAAAAACTAAAAACTAATAAAAAAACTAAAAAATCTAAAAATCTAAATAAACTAAAAAAGAAAAAAAAGAAAAAAGGAAAAAAATTAAGGAGAAAAACAAAACTAAAAAACGAATGTATATACAGACCGGGACACCGGGATACAAATGACGACCGGGACACAGGGAATATAAATGACGACCGGGACACAGGGACACAACTACAATGGGGACGCCGGGGGGCACAGGGGGATATAAATGACGACCGGGACACCGGGACACAAGGAATATAAATGACGCCCGGGACACTCAAAGAGAAATCACAGACTGGAACACCGGGACACAAATGACGACCGGGACACAGGGAATATAAATGACGACCGGGACACAGGGACATAACTACAAAGGGGACGCCGGGGTGCACAGGGGGATATATAAATGACGATGGCGACTCAGGGAATGGTCGATTAGCAATCACCATCAACAAAGCTCAAGGGCAATCATTAGAATCATGAGGTATAGATCTGAATACGGATTGTTTTCCCATGGACCATTATATGTTGCATGTTCAAGAGTCGGTAAACCTGACAATCTATTTATATGCACAGACAATGGGACAGCAAAGAATGTTGTATATTCGCAAGTTTTACGTAGTTAAAAACATATATATATATATATATATATATATATATATATATATATATATATATATATATATATATATATATATATATATATATATATATATATATATATATATCTATCTATCTATATTCACAGGTGGGACATAGGGACACAACTACAATGGCGCGTAACTAATATGGCGCGTAACGACTTACGCACGCGGGGGGCTTGGGGGGGGGGCGCGAAGCGCCCCCACCAACTAGGTGTTGGGGTGGCGCGAAGCGCCACCCCAACAGCTAGTATATATATATATATATATATATAATATACGTATATATATATATATATATATATATATATATATATATATATATATATATATGCTTGGCTGTGTTTTGCCACGCAGTCAACAGCTGTGAGTTGTGTCTAGGGCACATACAATGTTCCTAGATGTCATTTTAAATATACACAACAAGCTTTGGGGTATAGATCATGGTTCATTCAGACGCCGTTGTCTTTTTAACCGACATGTGTTCCAGGTTTAAGCCAAGAGAAAGAAAAATGTTTAGAAATCTCTTCAAAAACGAAGAGAATATATATTTAAATACATTTCAACATTGCAGATATTTCGAAAATGTTCTATTTGAACATTTATGTAGATTTCATTTTCTTCTATTTAGGGCTAATCCAATCACGGAGATTAACAAATCTTAGGGGGGTTAACAGCACGTCTCTAGTCCCAAGATAGTTGCGGCCAAGACGTTTAAGTTGCGACCAAGTCAATGCTTGAGTTCGTCCCCAAAAACGAAAAGATGATGGAAGTCCGTTTTGCAAGCTTGCAGTCAAAGCTTGCAGTCAATTGTAGCATCTGTTCCGACAAATGAAGCCAATAATTCCAAGAAAGATTGTTTCTATTACAACCTTAACGATCTAGTCAACTATGTAGCTGAGCACGAGATTTTAAATATATGTAGTGATTTGAATGCTAAAGTCGGTAATAGCCATAGATATGCACCTGAAGTGATAAAATGGTTTTGGCGCCATTAATGATAATGGTGTGTGATTGATATATGTGTGTTGACCGTGGCCTAATTGTTGATGGCTCGTTGTTTCCCCACCGGGAAGTCCACAAGTATACTTGTACTTCCCCTGATGGAGTGACAAGAAGCAAAATTGACAGCCTCTTGATCAGGAAGCGACACAGATGTTTCAAAGATGTACATTCCAATCGTGGTGCTGAACTGTTCTTTGATCACCAGCTAGTAATCGCCCGTTTCAAGCTGAAGCTAAAGACTATTGTGAAGTGCAAAAGAACTCTTCGAACAATTGATTTGCAGAAGATAAAATTCAGAAGATGATTCGACAAAATTACTGTCTATTCCTCACCAATAAGTTTCCTAGCCTTGTTTGTGAGGAGAGGACAGAGTCTGTTTGTGAAACATAGACCCAGATCGTAGAAAATGTGCACATTGTAGCTAAAGAGACTTTTGGTTTCCCTAAAAAGAAGAGGGAACAGTGGATAAGTGATTCTTCTTGGAAACTCATGTCAGTGAGGAAAGAGATGAAAATTCAACTAGACTCCTGCGACCTCAGTACCACCTCTGAATATAAGGACTATCTAAGGAAAAAGCACAAAAAGCCCAAAGGAGAGCAGATGGACGTTGCTTCCTCGAGACCAAAGCTACTGAAGCCGAAGCTGCTGCTAGTAAAGATGATAATAGGGCAGTTTATCGCATAACGAAAGAGATCACAGAAGATTTCAAAAAGCCTGCTACTGCGATTGAGAGTAAATCAGGACGACTGCTAACGCGCAAAGAAGAAATCGATAATAGATGGAAAGAGTATTTCCACGGAATATTAAATTTTGCCCTTCCTGCAGACCCCCCAGATGGTCGACCCCTTTTCCAATTAGACATAAGTACAGAGGCGATTAGTATATATGATATAGAGACAGTACTACGTAAACTAAAGAAAGGAAAAGCTGCTGGCATCGATCGTATGCAACCTGAACTATTGAAATACGGTGTTGGAGTGCTAGCTGAGCCACTACACGAAGTTTTAATGCAGATATGGGACACAGAGGATATTCCCACAGATTGGAAGAAAAGGTATATATTGAAACTAATTAAGAAGGGTAGAGTTTCTGATTGCAACAATTGGCGAGGTATCACCCTACAGTCTGCTGGAAGCGAAGTCCTCTGCCAAGTACTTTTGAACCACATCCAGACAAAAGTTGAAGCCATATTCAGAGATGAACAGCATGGCTTCCGACCAAGTAGGTCATGTGCTGACATCATCTTTATTCTTAGAATATTTATTGAAGATTCAAATGAATGGCACACTGAAATCACAATGGCTTTCATCGAATTCCAGAAGACTTTCGACTCAGTCCATAGAGACTTACTAAGGAACGTACTGCGCTACTATGGCTTCGCTGATAAAATGGTCAGAATTCAAATGGCGTTATATGATACACAAATGTGTGCTATTCAAACTAATGATAAGGACTTGACTGAGTGGTCCAAAGTCAACTCAAACGTTCGACAGGGGTGCATTCGGTCCTCAGTGCTGTTTATATTACTCATTGGTTTCATCCTGCGGACGTGCAACTTCATAAGTGGCTGGCACGTATGCAGGGGGGGGGGGCCTTCGGGCCCGGCCCCCCCCCCCAAAAAAAAAAAAAAAAATTGTGAAATGTTTAATTTCCCCATGGTTTTTTTGGGATTTCTGGCAAAAATAGGACATTTATTAAAAACCTAGATACATATGTGAAGCCTTTTTGGGGGGATTTTACAGCATGTAATTATCCGTTCAAGTCACTGCCCAATTATTAATCCATTTTCTGTCTAACTTTTTAATCTCTTTGAAGTAATTAGCAATTGTCCTGTATTTTTTTTTTTTTTTGTAAAGAGAGTTTGCTCTCCACAGCAAAATAGAATTATCCTTGATATTAGGGCGTTTATCCCCCCTTTTACGGATAAAATCTTTTCAGGATCAATTTTGGTAACTATCATTTTTCATTAAAATCTACGTTTTTGCAATAGAACATAACCTGAGCCTAAAACGAACTTTTGAGGCTTCAGTCTTCTTCCCCCCCCCCCATCCGCTACAATACTACAGATTAAAGTTAATCTGTATTTTCCGATATACGTGCTTTTTGCATTACTAAATAAAAAAGTGCTACTTTATATCTGCTGTTTCGAAGGTTTTGCCCCCCCCCCCCGAAAAAATTTCTGTGTACGTGCCTGATAAGTGGCATTCAGTTGAACAAAAATCGCACTTTATTTGATGCAGATTTCGCAGACGATATAACGCTTCTTTCTCACTGAAGAGAGAAGCTTCAATACAACATAAATGAGCTATTGAAATTAGGTGAAAGAGTAGGTTTAACAATAAGCACGCAAAAGACAAATATCATGCGCAATGTGAATAGACTACCTCCTAAACCACTGACAGTTAAAGCAAGGAAAATTGAAGAGACAGATATGTTTAGATATCTTGGGAGTCTAGTGAGCACTGATGGAAGCCCTGAGCATGAAATTGCCACATGTATAACGTACGCAGGAAGCGCCATTGATATGTTAAGAAACGTTTGGAAAAGTGCCACTTTCTGTTTGAAGCTAATACTGAGCCTCTTCAATAGCAATGTCCTATCAGTACTGATAGGACATTGCGCTGACAAAACAGCTAGAGGAAAGGATCCAAAGTTTTGAAAATAATTGTCTTCGACGGTTTCTCAGAATCTACTGGAGGGACGAAATTAGAGAGAAGACTAAACAGCCACTCGTTATTGATAAACTCATAAGCAGTCAGTGCCGATACTGGGGACTCAGGGTTAGAATGGGCAGCAATCGTCGGCCTCACGATGTTCACAATGCTTCAGTCATGCCTGTTCAGAAGCGTAAAATTAATTAAGCAGTCTGGTTGCGTTTTCCAGATCTTGATTGATCTAATTTATGGCATCCATTTAGTGAAACCTAAAATCATACTTTAATGCTTTCCCTACTTCCTTTTCCCTTCTTGCTCTTTTACGATCTATCACTCAGAGACCTCTTGCAAAAAATCATTGTCTCTTCTAACAAGCTAATATTGCTCAAAATTCGTCCAGTTTTTCTCCCTAAGAGAATAATTCATCTCAAATTGTCCTCCTGAAGTCTAGCAACACATCAACTACTCTGTTGGCAGTTATCCTCCCTAATAGCCTGTTTTATTACGAAATTCTCGTTTCAGTGAATTCTTCACTCGCTTTGTTTTTATTAAGGAATGGTCTTAACTTTACTTGACAAATAACAAGTAGGCAAATTTTTCTTGTTTTATTAAAGAATAATTCCTTCCATGTCATAATTAAGTTGAGGAATGACAAAAAAAACTTTGAAGAAAGTAAAAAATAAGTTAGAATGAGACTTAATGCAAGCACTATTTTAACTCATGGGCTGCATTGGGACTAAACATCAGGTTGTTTATAACTACCCAGATTATCCCACCTACCAAATTGTAGTAGTCTAATGCCATTACTATTTTCTGTCCTAGCACAAAATCAGTGCAAACTAGGATACCATATTTCCCCATTTTGTACTAGCCTGGGTATTTAGGTCCTGTAATATTATTAATATCGTGTTGTTGCCAGGAAAAGCTGCCGTTTTTTAAGCGAAATACTAAATTTTACTTGTGAATGGTAGGTGTCAAGACTTAGATTTCTGGGCAGACACATGTCTAGACATGACATTCTGGCTAGACAAGCATAAGACCACCGCTTAATGAAAAATTCTAGTTTCAAATTAAAGTGAGATTTTTATGTGCATTAAAATAAAAGTTTACAAGCTGAATTTTTGCATCCATCTAAAAGTTTTAGAAAAATATCCAAGCATAAAAAAATACCTTTATAGTTTACAACACCATCACCATCGAAATCAGCTTGTTTAAGCATCTCGGCTATATCTTCATCAGAGAATGTTTCGCCCAAATTTACCGAAACGTATCGAAGTTCTTCTACATTAATATGTCCGTTGCCGTCTTTGTCAAAGACGTCGAAGGCCTCTTTTATTTCTTTTTCAGCATCAATGTCGTTGACACTCTTAGCCATCGCAATCACAAATTCAGAAAACTCGATAGTACCGTTTCCTAAAAATAGTTTCTTTTATAGCTTTCTGTTCTATGTAACAAATATGTTGTCCTATTGGGATTTTACAAAACCCTTGTTACGTGACGTTTTGGTGTCAACTCAACATGATTGATCAATTTGATTAATCAGTAATCTAGGAGGATGTCTACCTTGGTCTGTAAGAATGTCAAAGGCTTGTAGTTTTTCAAAATACGTCAAAAGTCTTTATTTTCTCGCTTTAACGAATGGTTGAAAACTGCTTTTGACATCCAAAACACTTGTTACGATTATTAAGACTAAAAAAAAAAGTTGCTAAAAAATAGGTCATTCTCGTAGGAAAAACCCAAAGTTTTTTCTTAGAAATTTTGATCTTAAAAAAAAAAAAAATCCAGACATAATCGTCCATTTGACATTGGATAGCAAGAAACACTGTCTCTGGCTCAAGAAAGCTTCCACTTGCGTTTAGACGAACTTAGTTTTTGAGTCACTAAGAATTCACCGTCTTTTTTAAGAAAAGATTGTAGAACAAATTAGATAAAACACCATTTTCTATAATAACAGATGAGACGACGGACATGGGTGTACCCAAGGAGTTGCCCATTTGCAAAACTAGACTGGGTTCTGTTCTGGCACCACAAATTCAATGATGGGGCGTGACAAAATTGTGGCAAAGTTTACTTGCTACATGTAGTTGCTTGCCACTTCATCCATCTGTTTACATGATATACTTGTAAAAGTCGTTGGTCGTCCCTCTACACCTGCTTGCGAAAAATACTTGAGCGGTGCAACGCACTATCTCTGTACTTCACAAGTCATAGCTCATGCTTACAAGCCTGTCCTCAGAGCACTCAAAATAGTCTTATTTTATTATTTATGCTCTTTTACTTGCCCTTTTGATCATGTTTACCTATGTTGTCGTGCTCATGTAAGCTTACCACCCTGAATCACTGTTCTAAAAAAAAGAAAAAATAAAATAAAAAAAAGTGAAAAATGTATAATAGATTGCCATTACTATCTGGAAAGATGCTATCTAGTTTTCTACTATATTGTTTTACTTTTTATTGGATCATGTGAATCCCTTTAAAATATACAAATGAGTCTCTTCTGTCTACAAACAAATCCAAAAAGTAACTGTCAGACTGCGTTGTCATTACAGCCAGACAGGATGTATTACTATTCTTTAAGTACTTTTAAAAAGAGAATAATATAACATAAATAACTATCGTTTTAGTTTTGAATTCCTCACAGCTTCAAAAACAACCTATGTATATATCGCTTTAGTTTGGTTTTGGCATTTACCATGAATTGTAAGCACCCATGATATATCAAATCAAATTTTAATGAGCTTAAGAAAAGCAGGGAGACAGCCATTACAGCAGAGAATGCGAGGCTATTTCACAAACTATCGATAAAAACATAAGTGATTAGCCCATCCTGCAATTTTTTTTTGAAAAACTCCTTTCCCAAGCAATTTCCATGTTACTTCCTAACCACTGTGTTTGACTGGTAGAAATTTTGCTCCTTGTCCTCAACGTCTAAAAGACCCAAGAATACAACAGGGCTTTCAAATTGTTTGCTATAGATCTTAACAAAGATTCATGAATTACAAGTCTTTCAAAGACATCTTTCAGAAGAAATTAGAAAACCCAACTTGAAAACAGAATCACCACTAAACAAAATCACAATACTACTACTACTAACAACTTACTGCAGTACAAAGCCACCTGAGGCCAACACAGCAAAGAATTTGCGGAAAAGGAGAAGATTGAGAAAAAAAAATAAAAACTTCTCACCTCAGCATCTACTTCTTTTATTATGGCTAAGATTTCAGCATCTGTAGGGTTTTGTCCAAGACACTTCATGACTGCTGTTAATTCTGAGGTGGTAATGTGACCATCTCCATCCTGATCAAAAAGGGCAAATGATGCTCTCAAATCTTCCATTTGCACATCAGTAAATTGAGAAGCCTGAAACAAAAACGTATATGAGCAGGATATATGCTATCCTCCACTCTGCAACTTATTCTGAAAAAATTATAAAAAGCCAAAGCAACTTAACGCTAGAACAGCTATGTTGGTGCTTTAAAAGCTTTAATGCAGCCTAGGTAGAATGTAAGTCTAGATAAATCATAATTTGAAGGTTTAAGGATACATTATAAGCAGCAATTTCAAGTTTTATTAATAAGAAAAAAAAAAAACTCATGTGAATTGATTATTAGAATCTCTCACATAAAACAGAACAGTATTTATATTTCTCTTTAGTCCTGATTCTCCAAAGCAAATTTCTTACCAATTAAACTCTATGCTTTATAAAAAAAAAAAAAAAAAAAAAAAAAAAGTGGTAATAACGTCTTAACACATAAGTGCATTGATCTACTCAATCACAGATAATAGTAAACAATACACAAATGAGGATGAGAACATTGATGACGAACACAGTAAAAACTAAAAGCTACATTTAATATGAAAATAGTGGAGGGCTCAAAGAAGATTATTGGATTATCTGGACATTTCATGTCAAAGTGAAGTAACTTTATTTTATTCCAAGAATAAAACCCCAACATAGCTTAATCAGTCTTACATGTAAATTGACCAAGCATATAAATTGGTCTTACAATGACCATAGAACATTGAATTACGATAATCATAGAAAATTGGTCTAATAAATGTCAACTTAGCATACACACATTTAACCGAAAATACAATATTCAGTTCTAGTCACTTCCACTCAGGTCCTTGTCTTGAAAATCCCCTTTCTGGACCTTTCCCACTATATTATTGAAGCTCTACAATCATAAGCTACACTTTAGTTTTTATTTGTCAAGATCATTTCTTTGGTTATATTTCATAAGCATCTGCCTTTTTGGTCCTAGCCTGCAACTGGTATTTATTAAGTCCTGAAATTTCAAAAATTGGCTCGGAAGTTTTTCTTGACAGTCTTGAAACATTTCGAGAATAATATGAGGACCAAAGTTGTTTAAGGTTGGTTGGGAACTAAAAATAGACACCATTTGAAGTGCACAACAGTGAAAGTGAACCTTCACTGTGCCAGCCAGAGGGGAAATTTAAGAGGCTAAAATTTCAATAGCAAGAATTACAAAAATATATGGCACATACACCAAATTTCTGAAATTTGGAGTTAGTCATGATATGACAACTCGCTATGAACAATGTGAGATAGAAATACTTTTTTTTCTATAGTCTGACCCATACCGTCTTTATTGTCTTTAGTTACACTATTTCTGAAGCATAAAATTACACTTAGTATACACCTTTACATTATCTAACCTAGCTGTCCACGAGGATACCCTTCCCTTGATTGGTTCTTGCTTAAATACAAAGAAAAATGTAACCTATAGGCTAAATAAAATTTTAGTTGGAAATTTTCATATTTAGGAAATAGTTAAATGATAAGTTATTATAAACTGGCTACTTGGAAAAAAAACTGAGGGGAGGGGTTTGATATCGACTCTCTAGTTAAACTAAAAAGTATTCATAAGACAACAAACAAAATAACAAACTTTCCAAGAATCAATAGATTTTCAAAATTATATCCATTTCCTGAGTCTATATAGCTAGCCTAAACAAAGCTAGGTGCCTCCTAGCCTAAAATAAATATTGTTAATAAATAAACCTGAAATAAGCCAAATCAGATCGGTTAATTGCAGATAGAGTGTGTAAATTGGGAAAACACTTACCATTTCAATAAAAAACTAAAAAGCTGACTTGTGTCTAACCAATTTAGCGCTGCATTCAAGATTGGTCTTTTTACAACTCTAAACTTCGTGTTTTATGTTGTGGGATTTTGGAGTCTTGTTTAAGAATCTAAGGCTGATTGGCTGACGTTGTTTCTATGTGGAGTCAGAATGATGCAGCAATTCTGACGTAACAATGTCTCCGTAAGTTTACAGGGAAAACCAAAAAAGAAAACCGTTTGTGTTTTAATAGGGATATATATGCTGTTTTGGTACATATCAATTATACAGAACACACCCAAGAAGTGAAGCAAGGGCAATCATATTAAAATATACCCAAATATGATGAAAATATAAATACTTTAGTAACAGAATTATGGGAACTACAACAAAGAATTATGGAAAACAGGCCGTTAGTTTCCATAGTTTTGTTACTAAACTATTACAATTTCATCATATTTTGGTATATTTCATTATGATTAACCTAACTTCAATTTTTAAGTGTGTACTAGCTAACAAGAAAGTACCTAAGCTAATTATAACCGAGTACAAGAGAAACAATAGGTTTATTCAGATCAAACAAAGCAAACCTCTTGAGCATGTTTTGGGTAACTAGCAAGTACCACATTTTTCACAAAATCCAACCAGCAGAAAAATCGATTTGAATTTATCAGTCATCTTAAGAAGAAGCTAACAATGATCATTGGTGTGAATATGAGATTGAGTCAAAGAACTGTGTTATCTACCTAATGGGAAAAAATATTGGGTTTGAACATATCCTTTTTTAAGTCTACCACTTGATTCACCATTCAATACTCTTTTCTAAACATAATAACCACTATAACAGTCTTGGCACCATCAGCAGCGTATTCCTCAGAACGCACTGCCAGTGGTCAGATACTTAGCAGATAAATTAGCAGTAATAGGCTCCTATTTGTGCCCGCTAGTCCTGCAAAAATGTTATCATTATTATTCCCTATAAACTTGAAACTAATATTTTTAACTCCTTGGGCTGTAAAGACCCCAGTGCAGAAGAAAAAAATGGAAAGTAAATTTGGCTCCCCCACAAGAAGGCTAAATTCCATTTTTTGTTAGGGGACAAGCCTCCTGAATCTGAGTAATTTTTTTTTTTCTGATAAGCTTGAGGTTTCCAAGGTTCATGGTCTAGACTAAAGGACCTCAAATTTTTCATTTGAGGGGAGAGGGCGGTAGGGTGTCCAGAAGCAGGCCATACATCACATTGTCCCTGATAAATTTGCAATTGTAAGCCTCCTTACCAAAAAGAAACTAACATAATTTTAAAGGCATTATCCCCCCCCCAAAAAAAAAAGAAATCCCAAAAAGGACCATCCTATGTTTGTTTTTCCTTTTTCCAACGTGGCTTGAAATCTTTACATTTAAGTTCTACATGGGTTTAAATGGTGTCACACCTACACTTATTTGTGGCAATCATTTTAATTATGACTTGAGTATCCATTTTAATTTATATTTGCTTAGGCAGTCATCTAATTATCCATAGCATAGGGACAGATATAAACCTGTCAACCCAGGCCAAGAATTACATTTGGTGCCACCAGTTGACAAACCAATTATAGGTATCAGGTTATGGCTATTTTACTTCTTTGAAGAATATAGTTATTTATTGTATATGTATTTAGTTGTTTTACTAACAGTAGCATATTCTTTTATTTATGCAAACCCTTATGGGTGAAGAGCTTTAAGAAAAACTTTAAGATTCATCATAACAATATTTTATTGCTGATAACATTTAAAATAAATACAATCAATTTTATCCTGTAGATTAAAATTTAACTTTAAATGCTTTTATCAAAGCAAATGTCTTTATAGTGTCTTCATATGATAGCTTTGAAGCCATAATGTGTTCTATGTCACATATGAATGAATGAATGTATTTAGTACCCATCAATGGAGAAATAAATTGAGCACAAAAAAAAGAAGCACAAGACACTAATTCATCTGACACAAAAAAACAGATGCCAACTACTGCTGTAAAACATTGGCCCATGGGTGGGTCTTGACTGATGAATTACATTGGTCAATTTGCCACAGAATTGCTTCTTCAGGTTTAGTAACACCATACTGGCGTGTAACATACCTATTCCTTGTCTACAGTGATAAACGCAGCAGAAACTTTGCAAACTTGTAGTACATTGATTATCTGAGTGTAATTTCAGTTTATCTGTAGCAAAATGTAAAAATGCACAAAAAGGGACTGAGATAAAGATAATGAGGAAAAATCATAGCATTGTACACCTGGGCCAAAAGACAACAATCAAACTTCCACTTATTTGCCACTATACAGCTATACATAAAAAAAAGATCGCTTCTGAAAATGAGAGAGCAGTAACCACCATGTATCTAACATTGATTGTCCAATAGGGAGGCACAGATACACAATATCATCCACACACACAACAATAGAACCACCAAGTATGATGCTCTGAGCAGCATCTGATTTTGAGTTAAAAAGCAGCACTTCAGACTTTTCAGCATTAAAATGGAGTCCAATATGGGCATACTTTTGTTGCAACTTAATAAAATTAGCTTCTAGTCCATGTCAAATCAAAGACAAATCAATACCAAACAGAATATAAGTCATAAGTGACTTTGATTGTGACCTTAAAAATACTGTTATTAAATACTGTCAGTGACAAAATAGCACCTTGTCTTACCCTTTCTTTACTGAGAGAAGGGAATTTCCATGTGAAGAAAAAGCAAAATCACATAAAAGACTAGTAGTAAACTCGTTAGCTAGTAAAGGGAGCCTAAGTTCCACTTTCAGATTTTCATACATGTCAGCCAGCAGGGCTAGGATGCAGGAATCAGCACTGGTCAAGCCCAAGTCAAATAGAACCTCCTTGTGGAGAAGCAAATGAAATGCACGTCTTACTATCATGAGCAGCTAAAGCAATACTTTCCCAGTGCTTTTCTTCATCAACTAAAGCAGATACCAAAGCAGAAAGGGCATGACCACACCCCAGGCAAGACTGAAAACCAAAATGGTGGGCCTAAACTGTACATTTAGTTCTCAATTCATCATCTGTCAAATGCTCAAAAATTTTACAAAATAAAGTTGCAACTGTTATTGGGCAAAAAGACAAACATTCAGAAGGAGGTTTATTCTTCTTTGGGATAGGAGTAAAACATCCAATTGAAAAAGAATCAAGGACAAATCCCAGATTAAATATTATTTGGTAAAGGAGTACTAAGGGTTCCATAAACAGTTCACCACACAACAACAAATGCTGTGCAGGTATCCTATCAAATCCTCTAGACTTTTTTTTTCTTCAGTTTACTAATTGCAATTGGTTATTAACTGATTATTAGAAATAATCCAGCTCTTGGAAATAATCAGTCAAGGACTAGAAGCATGCTCAAAAAATATTGGAGTTTCACTTTGAAACTATTTTGCAAATGTGGAATTGGAACAGAAAATTCTCTTCTTATAATACTCAGCCCATGAGGAAAGTGGTATACAAGATGGTATTTGACTTGGCATATCTTTTACAAGACTGGACCACAACTTATTTGGCCAAGACCAAACTTCTTTCCAAGCTCAATAATTGAGCTCCAATAAAGAGAAAGGTACTTTGCCAACTGGTGTTTAGTATAATACAGTTTTTGCAGCCACCCATTGTGTGGTTTATCTGCTTCAATCCAAACTGAAAGACAAAACTTAGCAGAAAAGCAAGCATTTTGTAAATTATCATTAGTTGACCAGCCAGGCTCTTCAGTTCCAACTTTTATTCACCTAATAGGTACTGCCAATTTTTCTGCAAGAGCTAGGGCATGAGTAAGTTCACTACAATAAATGTTCAGTCTAACTCAAAAATCATACATATTCTTCCTTGAACTCTGCATCAACAAATCAAAATGGACACAAATTTTTGTGAGAAAATCATTACACACATTCTGGAAAAAATCTAGAGATGCCCTATCCAAATCATTAGCATAAAATACAGATTGATTTTTTAGAAGCCAGTTAGAAGAAGGGCCATAATCACCAATCAGAGCACTAAAAGACAAAGGGAAGTGATCTGACATAAAATTGGAATTACTAACAACAACTTTGGCAATAGTTACAGATGATGTATGAGAAACATGGTCTAAGTTAGATGTACTACCCAAATTATAGACATAAGTAAAACTCTCATTCTTCAGTGCAACTACACAATCATCATTTAACAGTCCAAAAATAATACTTGAGTAATCAGAATCACCAGAAGAATTATGTGGTTGGTTAGATCAAAAATTGAAGTCACCAGTTGCAATAAAGCATAAACTGTGCTCTTTTATTTTTCACAAACATTTGGATAAACAAGAAGCACTAATGGCAAAAAGTATTTCAGATTGGTTGTCATGGTAATTTGTGGGCAGATAAATATCTAGCACAATAAAAGTCCAGATTCTGATTGCCAAAAAGTCACTTGCTGAATCAAAAATGGATTAAGGATAAATAGACTTCAGAAAGGTTGCTAGACTACCACAAGGCTGGCCAAAAGACTGAGATCAGTAAGCTGAGACCAAGAATACTTTATGATTGGTTGACAGTTCCAAAAGGCTCAGGCTCAAAGTAGTTGCAAATTGCTCCTGAATACACATTATGTCACACTTAGATAAAAAGTCCTTTAAAAGCACAGAATGATTTAGCAAATTTTCATTTAAATTCCATGAGACAAACATATAAGAGATGGATGATCCTTGGTTTATTTCTTCATTGAACCTTGAGTAGGCAGGTTTCAGACTCATTTTGATTGGGTTTAGCATTGTTTTTTGCCTGATTAGCCAGACATCTTACGCTTTTGTATGTATGGCCTTTTTTTGCAGTACATATCTTTTGTGCACTTATTATCCTTTGTGGAGGTGTGGTCAGAAGCAATACAGTAACCAAAAATAGGCACTAATACACAGTTGGCCACTACATGACCAACTTCATAACAGGAAAATAAACTTTTTGGGAGAAATTTGAAATCTTCTGCAGGCAGCTTCTCAAAGCCAACCCAAACTGATACCACAAGAAAATCTTCAAGGTCCTCCCTGGTCCCAAAATATAGCTTAAACACTTTGGAATGCTCAAAGTTGCTGATTTCTATTGTCCTTGATGCCCTTGGAACAAGGGATTCTACATCAGTACAAGTCATGTTAGGATAAACTTGCTTCAGGATGGCAACAAACAGTTTCTCTTTGAGCATAGCAGTAATCTCAGGCTAACTAGCTTTCATTTTCTCAACAGATGATTTAGATTTGATGTACAATTTCCAGTCCTGTTTCAACTTTCTTAGCTCACTTATTTCCAATGAGTCAAGACAAATTCTGTACACAAACTGCTTACAAGGGTTTGAATAAAACTTAAACCCAAAATGCAATCCATCATTTCATCAGCTCTTAGAAAAGGAATATAATGGAAATACCTAACTATATGTTGATGGATCTTTATGTGAAGAGGGATGTGGAAGTGGTTGCTTTTTAAAAGAGCACAGCCTATGCATTATGGAAAAACACAAGTCAGGGACTAGTATCCCAACAGCTGAAGTAGCTGCTGTCAATTTGGGCTTAGAGACCCTAATTGAACCAAAGCAGAGCAATTAATGCATAGTAATATTCTCTGACTTTAAATCTGCTCTCAATATCTTAAGAAACCCTAAGTTTGAAACACTGGACATAGAGCTACATCAAACCAAAGTAAACCTAAACAGCCTTGGAAGATTAGGCTTTGATATTAAATTTCAATATAGCCTATACCTAGTCATCTAGGTATAGAAGGAAATGAAAAAGCAGACAAGATAGCAAAGTAAGGAGCAAAAAGCCAAATGGAACCAGTGAAAGCTCTAACTAGGCCTATAATGTATAGCCTACAACTAGATTATGAGTAAAAACATTACCTAAATTAAAGCCACCAAATTTATCCCCCTTTCAAACCAGGATACAATCAGTCTGGTTTCATTGTGTGTGTACAAATACAGCTAATTTTTTACAGAGCTTTTAGTTAATTAGGTCTGAAGGGACAGTAATTTGGCCTGAAAGCTTACCTATTGCAATTACCTGATTTACTTCTTTACATATTAGGTAAAATTCTAGTTTACTGACTTTCGACTATCTGGGAAAGGGGTTAGGTTAGGAAAATGAAATTTTCAGGGATGGGTCTACAGGCTAAAGTATATCCCAGGAAGGTATTTTGAAGTACCTACCTCTACTCCCTCTTTCTCCCTTTAGAGGACCCTGAAGTTCACCTACATGACAGGTCTATTCCTATTGAAATTTTAACAAAACAACATTTTACCTTAATTTTCAGTTACCAGTTGCTTTTTCTCTGCCTTTAGATCTGAAAATGCAATTCCTGTTATTTGAGTAGAATTTCAAGCCATATCAATGTTTTTTTTTTCAAAATTTAGGAAATGTTTTTGTATATCTTTAAAACCTTATAAAATGGAATTGAGCGAAGTTATGAAGCTAAAAACAATTTTGTTGTGCTTAAATTAAGCAGAAGATCTATTTTGCACAGTTTCACTTTTATAACACACATGTTTTTAAAGGTCAGGACCCTCTAGAGGGAGGAGTGGAGGTAGGTATTTCAAGATATCTTCCCGGGACATACTTTAGCCTGTAGACCCATCCCTGAAAATTTCATTTTCCTAACCTAAACCCTTTCCAAGATAGCCTAGCAAGAAGTCAATTAACTTGAATTTTACCTTTTTTTCAAAATTTAGGAAATGTATTTGTATATCTGTTTCTCCTTTATTATTTGCATTATTTCTAATCTTGTGGTACCCTAACCCTGTGTTTGTTTACTTGTCCAATGGGATTTTTACTAATCAAGGTTTAACCCCTAAAAGATAGCAACAAATACTTGTCTGGCCACGTGTCACTTAAAATGGCAAGATTAATTGCGAATAATAACAACATTGGTCACGTGTAATTATTGTTTTAATGCTATGTGAAGTTCTGACAAGGAAGAGGCTGGGACTTTGGGCCTGTTTCTAATTTTACAGGCAAATACACCTTCAGCAATTATTTCAGAGCTGGGTAGCCTAATACAATTTGTGTGGCCGGAAGTTTAATTGTAAGATTTCAAATTGTGGTTGTCATTTGCCTTTTTAAGTCATTCCATTCAAGATGCTTTGGATATTTTTTATTGTGATAAATTGTCTTAATGCTCTGAAAAGGGAAAACTATTTCAATTGCATAGGATAGGAAAATTTTGGTAGGCTAATTAATTCAAAGTCCTAAATTAGCCAGGGAAGTGTTTTTTTTTTCACTAAAAAATCACCACGTTCTTTGAACTCCAATTATATAGCCCTGTTTTTGGCCCCCTTGATCCAGTATCCAGTTCCTGATTGTCATTGACACTAAATTTCACTTTTTCTGTTACCTGTTTATGTTTGCACCAGTTTTACCATTGGGTAACACTGGTACAAACAGTATTACTGGCTTTCATATAAAGTGAATATACCACTTGATGCCTTTTTTAATGCTGTTTACAAATATAATAATCGCTTCTACTGCAAGTTCAGATTTAAGCACTTTTTGACCTCTTAAAAATGACCTATATATGGGGTCATTACAAATCTGTAATAGTTTAGAAACAAATTTGGGCTATATATTTGCACATCAGGGGGTAGGGGTAAAGTGTAGCATATATTAAATATGTAAACTAACCATTGCTTGAATTTTTTTATGTGTGTGCTGTTGCACTGGTGATTTCTCTTTTCATTAAAATTTGATGTGCACAAACACATTAAAAAAAAAACAGCAATGGTTAGTTTACGTATATAATATATGCTATGCTTTACCCCCACCCCCCTGATGTGCAAATATATAGCCCAAATTTGTTTCTAAACTATTACAGATTTGTAATGACTCCATTTATAGGTCATTTTTCAGAGGTCAAGAGGTGAAAAAGTGCTTAATTCTGAATTTGCAGTAGAAGCAATTATTATATTTGTAAAGAGCATAAAAGAAGGCATCAAGTGGTATATTCACTTTATATGAAAGCCAGTAATACTGTTTGCACCAGTTTTACCCTTGTTTCTTGTTAATATTACTAAGGGGTCATAGTTAAGCACTAGAGAAGTCATTGTTAAATAACATGTGCTTATGTATATATAGCTTTTTGCTACTTATTCTTCTTTGGTTATATAATGCTTGATGTGGTATAAGCCAAGAGAAGGACCTGTAGACCTATAGAAGAAAACCTGTTAAAAAAAAGATGATTCTTTGTAATTTACATAATAATTATAGCTTTCTACATGCAGCCCTGCTCTACTTTAGCCCCAACCCTCCTAATATGGAAATCTATAGCTGAAATTACATATTTTCTATTGATTCTGCCAATCCATCCCTCAACCCTAGTACCTGTTAATTGAGACAACTGTGGCAAAACAAGAACTGGAAAAACAAGTAAAAGGTGGCAGAAAACATTGGAAATATATAATTTGGGCTATATGTTTGCAAATTAGGCATGTTAGAGGTGAATTTCTTGTTGTTCATATTTTATTTACAAATAAAGTGAATATACCACTTGATGCCTTTTTGTATGTTCTTTACAAATTTAATAATTGCTTATTTTGCTAGTTCAAGTTTAAGCACTTTTTGACCTTACTTAACCTAACAAATTTTGGCAGTGAAAAACATACATTATTTTGTCAAAAATGACCAAAAACATGTACCTTAATTGAAAATTTGGCATCAAAGAAGAAGAAATACAGCATAATATTGTAAAATTTATTAATCCAACTTAATTGTGGAAAATCAGTGCTCATAGATTATACAACATGTAAAAAATGGATTAATAATGAAACAGTAAGTTTGAGACCAATGTTTTAAGCTTTCTTATACCCAAAAACTATTTGAGTATACTTTGGTCATTTTCAAGAGCTCAAAAACTTGTACTTGAAGCACTTATTATGTTTGTAAAAAATATAAAAAGGCATCAAGGAGTGTTCACTTTATTTGTAAATCATTCACTTTATTTTACACCAATCATTCACCAATGTTCACTTTATTTGTAAATCAAACATATGAACAACAAAAAATTTACCAATTATTAGTATAGCTGCACAATTTTCCCCTGGGTATGTAGGCTTAGTGGAAGGTCACTTATACCTGATCATGTCCCTACTGTTTTTACTTGGTTGAAAAAAATCCAAAGAAAGTTCTTATTGAAAAGGAAAGAGATCAAAAGTGAGATTGAATTTGTCATAGCTTGGAGGTTTATCCCTTCAGTCTGTTTAAAGAAAACAGATTCATACTTGAAGCTTTGTTCATTTCAATCTTAGGGATGATCTACACTTGTTACACTTAATTAAATGGTTGTAAAGGGATACTTTTATTTATTTGTCTTGTTTGTTTTCTACATAATTTTTTAAATCTTTAAATTGATATACATTTCTTACAAATTAATTAGTCATATCATAGTTCCACTTGCAAGTTTTGACCTACTTTGTAACCCTAGTCTCAAAATTGCATATAAATTTATTGAAGCTAGGAAACATAGAACTCCTCTCTGTTTAAAAGAAAATGGATGGACATAGGTAGGTTTTAATACACTAAAGTCTTGGGGCCATGGAAATTAAAACAAAACAATGAAGATTAACTTTAAAATTCTGGACATGACATAAATATAACATTCACAAAGAAAAACCATTCACAAAATTTTACTTTTGTGCTCAGTTGCCAACCTGAGCAATTGCCCTAAATTTTTAAACCTTGCAAAACATTCACCAGCCAATTCTTATGACCTACACTGTTGTCTGTACATCAAAAATTCATTGAAAAGGAAGGACCACCTTACTGGCATTTCTTCCTTTGTACTTATATTTAATGGGTTTAAAAGAAAGCTCCTATGGCTATGTCAGAAGCCTAGTAAAGGACCAGGTAATCCTTTAGACAGGAAGTGCAATAGGAAGCTAGGGGCCAGTTATCCTATGCTTTTGCATGTCCTTCCTGCTTACTGACCCCAGATTTCTCTAGGAAACCTGTTAAGTTTGGGCCAATTCTGGCTGAACTTACAGAGTTACATCACTGACCTTTGTCCCAAACCAAATAAACTGCTAATGCCAGAAATTAAACCTGTGCCCTTTGGATAAAGGATTCTCAACCTAGAGTGCCAGCCACTTAGGAAGGAACACAAATGTCACCAGAGAACAAAAATTATTTGGAAAAAAGAAATATTGAAAAAAAAAAACAATTCAAGTCATAGTTGCTCATTGCTGTCCCACAAACAATATGTATTTCATTAAGACAAATAAATTTTTAAACAGGTATCAACAAAACTCCATCAGGGATTGTATGTACTTAAGGTAAAATCAGCAATATTAATGCTTAGTTTTGTGATATTCTGGTCTTGAAATAATAAAAAAAGAGAAATTATATGTTCTACTTGTTTTCCACAAGCCCATTTGAAAAAAATCATTTGTAACAACAATATACCCATGGTTGGCTCAGAATCTCTCTAAAATGCTTTAAACAGAAGGAATTTTAAAAACAATTATACTCATCAGCAAGAAAAATATTAACATAACTCTCTAAACTTGGCACTTTTTAAGACAATTTTTAGCAAAGCAAATGCAAAACTTTAATGGTGTCCTATGTCATCTAAAAAAAAACATTAAAATGTGTCAAACGAATTTTGATGTAAGATGCCTCAAATACTTTCAGTTGAATCTGTGAAATGAAGGGCCAGGTATTCCTTTACATTTTATACAATATATAAAAAGAAAAACAGTTCAAATTTTTTCACAAAAGAAGAAGCTTGATGTAAAAAAATAAATGTATTTTTAACAGAAAGCAACTGACATCAATGAAATCAAATAAAATAAAAATTCATGGAGAATAAATAATATAAGCCATATATTTAACCTATAATGAGGTGGCATAAAAGATTATTTCTAGAATTAGAAAAAAACAGTGTTATGGCTTAAAGTTCTGCTCAATCAACAGGAGTTGTCTAAGGCCAGAATAATTAAGAACTAAGGCCAGAGAAAAAGAAACTGATAACCAAAAAATAAGGCACCCAAAAATTTCAGGACCCTTTAGAGGGAAAAGAAGTAGAAGTAGGTACTTAAAAATACCTTCCTGGGACATACTTTAGCCTGTAGACACATCCCTAAAAGTTTCATTTTCCTAGCCTAACCTCTTTCAAAGATAGCCCAAAGTAGCTAAAGTAAAATTTTACCCCTACTTTATCTTAAAAATCCAGTTTAAATAGCAATCTCAACAAATATAGACTATATAAAAGGCTATAGATATTGGCCTAATCATTCTGAATTTTTTTCAACAAAAAATTATAGGATGGTTTAGAAACTAGGCCTGTTTTATATAATAACATTTGACTAACTCACCAATGTGATAGCTGCCTCCCTAAGAATCAACCTTTTTAATAACAAAAAAACTTTTCTTCTGACTCCTTATGAAGCTTAGCCTATGCAAGATTGGCCTAGAACACCAAAAACCCTTTAGATACTAAGGAATATGCATAATATTACTTACAGGTCACTGAAAAGCTAAGATTATTTCTATTATTTACAGTTTCCTTGTCTTTTCTCTAGACTTAACGATTTCACATGTTTCCATTTAAAAGCAACAACAACAACAAATCCATGTGGCTGTATAAATTTGAACCCTGGATATATATGTATTAAACTGTGAGATAAAACTGTTTTTTGCATTTTCCCTGGCCTTGTGATACCCTAGGTTTTGATTTAAGGGACCTACCTCAGTGCTGTGATTGATATATTTAGACTTTTGGGCAATTCATTTTATTTTCAATTCTCTTGGGAATTGCACATCTTCCCGTTCTTCCTTTTTTGTCTATACAGTGTTGCCGGTCCAAATTTGTGAAGTATCTGTTTT
The DNA here is from genome assembly GCF_032884065.1 of Artemia franciscana. Classification (NCBI taxonomy): domain Eukaryota; kingdom Metazoa; phylum Arthropoda; class Branchiopoda; order Anostraca; family Artemiidae; genus Artemia; species Artemia franciscana. Next base: position 10,458,364 of record NC_088874.1, on the reverse strand, counting down.
TCTTTTATAAAGCCACAGATTACGTAAGCTGAATCGTTTATTTTCTGCATTTGGGGAAACCTGTGCAGAAGAGAGCGATAACAAACACGAAGAGCCGTATTGGTACCGGCGGGATATTCATCCTTAAACTGCTGGGGATAGGCGATTTGAGTATCCGCGCTTCCCACAGGTCCCCCAAGTTCTGAAAACCCCGTGATAATATTGATATTTGTTGGCTGAAAAGCTTTTTTCCCCCGCATTTTTTTCCAGCGATTTTTTCTCATATCATGCCGCCACCTAGCGAAATTAAGGCCACATCAAGTAGAAGACCAAAAAGGACTCATATAAGTCCGAAAAAAGGATCCGACAATTGTCTTGCCTGCAATATTGCATTAGAAAATGATTCTTATGCCATTCTTTGTGATGGGTGTGACAAGTGGATATGTACCGAGTGTCTAGACATGCCTGAACCTGAATATCTGCTTATCACTAAAATCTCCCGACGTGTAGATATTTGTATCAAGTGCCCAGCATGTAAATACGGATCAACATCTGTTAATACTCAAAATGCTAGTGTTGAGAATATCGTAAAAGCTACAATAGATAGCATGAAAAATGAGATTATTGATAAAATCCCATCTCAAGCGGCCTTTCAAGAAATTGTCCAAGCATCTTTAAAAGACTTGGAAACATCATTAAAAGCTGAAATCTCACAAACTGTCAGTGAGATAAAATCACAAGTGTCAGCACTGGAAACCCGGGTGTCCGAAAAATGCTCACTCTCTGAAATGCGTTCCGAAGTCCAGACGGTAGTTCTTCAAGAGACAACAAGCATCAAAGCCAATCTTACCCAGCATCTTGATAGTAAGATCCAGCGCCACTTTTCTGAAGAAAGGGACAGACAACGTAGAGCCCTTAACATTGTTGCGTTTGGGATCCCTCCGCAACCCAATGACCAACTATTCATCAAGTCTTATATTGATCATAAGTATAAGCTCAGAGACGTTCACATCAATAATGTGAGAAGACTTCCGATCCCTACTAATTCTCTGCCATCTGCACGCCCTCCTCCTGTCCTTTTTACTGTCCCAAGCCTGGACATCAAAAGGTCAATCATCAACCGCTCCCGCGAGCTCCACGAGGATATACAATTTCGTGGTGACGCATCCAAGACAGAGAGAAACAGGAGGAAGGCTTTAGTTGAGGAGTTGAAAAGAAGAACAAGCTCAGGTGAGCCCAACCTCATGATCTTCAAGGGCCAAATCGTTCCAAAAAACGAGGCTGCTCATCGCAGTTGGGAAGCGCCACCCCGGTCCCCTCCAAAGCAATCCACAATGGAAACCTAGTTATATCATCGCATCCTCATGTAAATAGTTTTGTTTCCCCAGTGCTTCGTTTTGATAAATCGTCAGTTGATATTTTTTGTGAAGCTTCATCCAATCCTTCTCCAAATATTTCCCATGTCGATTTAAGAGCTATTTCTGCTAATGTTAATTCAAATGTTATATCTAATAATTCGCTCGTGTCAT